>NW_026731706.1:755000-795000 GCF_028476545.2 Physella acuta | reverse complement strand
GGATGATAGGTCAAATGACCTGGATGATAGGTCAAATGACCTGGATGATAGGTCAAATGACCTGGATGAGAGGCCAAATGACCTGGATGAGAGGCCAAATGACCTGGATGATAGGCCAAATGACCTGGATGTGAGGCCAAATGACCTGGATGATAGGCCAAATGACCTGGATGATAGGCCAAATGACCTGGATGATAGATCAAATGACCTGGATGATAGGCCAAATGACCTGGATGATAGGTCAAATGACCTGGATGAGAGGCCAAATGACCTGGATGATAGGCCCAAATGACCTGGATGATAGGCCAAATGACCTGGATGATAGGCCAAAATGACCTGGATGATAGGCCAAATGACCTGAAAAATGACCAGCTGATGCCATAGCTGTCGTGACGAAACGTCCCCAAAATAACGTGTGGGAGGGGGGGGGGGGGGTCGATGGCAACGTCGAATTTCTGAGGTAAAAAATTGTTGACACTATCGAATAGGAACTGGTGACACCAATTGGATCGTGATTGGTGACCACTATCGGATAGGACAGGTGACACCATTTATAGGGACTGGTGACACACTGTGACACAAGGTGACACACGGTGACACACGGTGACACACGGTGACACAATCTGCTGTATCCTGTGAAAGCCAGAGTTTCTTCCAGGCATCTCTTCGCCCCCCCACCCCCCCCCCCCCGAAGATAGTCTACCGCCTCCCCCGAACGAAATAAAATTGATATAGAAAATATATACATTTAACAGTGTCCGCCCTCCCCCCCCCCCCCCCCCCCGAAAAAAGTCTACCGACCCCCCGGAAATTTCATGTGCTAAAATTGAAAAGTGCTACATTATGAAATTACAAAAAACATATTACTTTAAGAAATTTAAAAAAATGCAATTTATGAAATTACATAAATGCTACTTTATGAAATTATTAAAATGTTTCTTTTTAAAATTACAAAAATGTTACTCTAAGAATTTGTGTTCTATTAAGTCTTTTAGTTTTACTTCAGACAAACGAACAAGGGGGGGGGGGGGTAGAAAAATAAATGATAAATGATTTACGGAAATCATAAATAGTTGTGGGAGTGTGTATGGGGTGGGGGAGGGGTGTGTGGTGGTTGTGGGTGGCTGGTTCGTGTCTGGCTGACGTTCCCTGGGTCCAGCGTATCAGCCATCTGTCCTGGCCACAATCTGCCGGTCATCTACCGGTCATCACCATTTTCCTCGCCTCTAACGTTGGTACATTGATTGTGATGGGTTACTATACCTTTTGACGTGAGATGGGTTCGTTGAATGAATTGATTTATTTTAAGTGAGTTTCTTGAATACATTGAGTTGATGGGTAAATGTACCTTTCAACATTAGCAACAATATTTCACAATTTTATTACTTTGGTAAAACATACTCAACACCAGTAGCTTAGAATTTAGTGTGGGGTGAAGTGTGTATGCAGAGTTTCTTCCAGGCATCTCTTCGGGAAGGGGGGGGGGGGGGAGGGGGGCTTAGCCCCCCCCCCCCACGAAAAAATTCTACCGCCCCCCCCCCCCCCGAACGAAATGAAATTTTTATAATTTATATAGAAAGTATATACTTTGAACAGTGTCCCCCCCACCCGAAGAAAATCTACCGCGCCCCCGAAAATTTCAAGTGCCCCCCCCCCGTGAGAAAAAAAAGTCTGGAAGAAACACTGTGTGTGTAAGGGGGGGGGGGATCATGGCTATGTTATGTGTATGTCATATCAGTCAAGCTGTCTTCCCACGGGATTCTATCAATCAAGCAAAGTCAACGCGAGATCTCGTCAACTCAACGCGAGATCTCGCTCGGTAAAAGCGAGATCCCATAAACCGAAAAAAAGTAGGAGCTAAAATGTCAAACCTCCAATCCAACTATCCGTCTATTTAACTAACTGATAAGTCAGAAGTAATTATGTATTAGTCAAAGATGAAAAAATGTCATCTCTTTTTTACTATTTTGTTCAGTCGATAGTCTAAAAAATTAAACCAAGTCTTGCAAAATCAGGAAAAGATAATCGGTTAGGGAATAAGCGTGAATTAACTAGAGGGAAGTAAGAAGTAATCGATAAAGATATGTCTCGGGTTTTAATCAGGGCGACGAGCGAGTCGGGCCGAGGGAAAAAGAGGTCACGAGTGAAAATGTATCACTTGAAAGTGGTAAGAAAAACTATTTATAGAGTACATGGGTACTCTAAGTGATGGGAGAAATAAAAGAAAAGATTGGAGTAGGCAGTCAAGTTGCTTGAAGTAATGGCTGGATTATCAGTGGATTGGGTGGAGTATTGGGGTCATGGAGTCACGGAGTCATAGGATTGTAGGGCTATGGTGTCATAATGTCATCACGTCATCGCGTCATGGAGTCATAATGTCATAGAGTCATAATGTCATGGGATTGTAGGGCTATGGTGTCATAATGTCATGTGGTCATGGAGTCATGGGATTGTAGGGCTATGGTGTCATAATGTCATGGAGTCATAATGTCATGGGACTGTAGGGCTATGGTGTCATAATGTCATGGAGTCATAATGTCATGGGACTGTAGGGCTATGGTGTCATAATGTCATGTGGTCATGGAGTCATGGGATTGTAGGGCTATGGTGTCATAATGTCATAGAGTTATAATGTCATGGGACTGTAGGGCTATGGTGTCATAATGTCATAGAGTTATAATATCATGGGACTGTAGGGCTATGGTGTCATAATGTCATGGTGTCATAATGTCATGTGGTCATGGAGTCATGGGATTGTAGGGCTATGGTGTCATCGCGTCATGCAGTCATAATAACATGGGACTGTAGGTCTATGATGTCAAATGTCATGGAGTCATAATGTCATGGGATTGTAGGGCTATGGAGTCATAATGTCGTAGAGTCATAATGTCATGGGACAGTAGTTATAACGTCATAGATTCAAGGGTAATAAAGTATTAAAGACTTAATAGTCATAAGTCATTGGGGTTTTGGGTCATAGGACCCCACAGTCATGGAGTCAAAAAGTCATAAAGTATAACAGTTAAAGTCATGTGGTCATAGGGTTACGGAGTCATAGAGTCATAAAGTCATAAAGTCACAGAAACAGGCCTGTAGGCTGAGGACGATACAGTAAGTACATCTTCACTAAAAGACACTCACTGTTTGCCATTCTACTTGATTAGATCTAAATGTTTAGAAGATGAAGTAGAGTTGATCTGTTCCTGGGGATTTTACTGTAGGATGAGATAGTGTGCATAATTCAGTGCCACATCAACATGTTACTGGAACCCACGTCTATCAAGTTGAAATTCTTAGCTACACATATAAGGTCGGACATTTGTTTCATTACGCTTAAGTTTAGTAACAGTCTTTATATGCACGAAGGCAAGTTAAAAAAACATCGTCCAAAAAAAAAAACACGAGATATTAGTCGAATTCTGACAGCAACTGTAGTATATAGATCGTTGACTGATGTTCCACTTGAAGCTGTAGGTAGTGGCTGTGTGGTTTTTGTTGACTTTATTTAGTACCAACCATATCGTTTTAAACTCACTATAACAGTGTATCTGTAGAGTTGATGATACTTCTAAGTCTAACAGTAGCTACGGTAAAGATGAAACAAGCATCAATTCGCCGCCCTTTTAAACACACAAAGCTGTAGGTTCCCCCAATAGTTATTCCAGGTGCTCGTGTTTATTTGCCAGAGCGTAACATATCTCTTAACACTCTGGTAGCGGCACCTGCAGTACTCACACTGCTCCCCCTGAAGTTTTCGACAACTTCTTAGAAATCAACAAACAAAGGCGGTTATGTAGTTTTTACAACTTGTTTCACATAGTTAGAGGTTAATGTTGGTTACGTGAGTGAGTCGTTGTTTTGTGAGTACTCACACGTGATAGTCATGCACGAGAGTTAGTATCTCGTTCGCGAGATGAAACAGGATATTGCTCGATGTCTTAGCTACAAGGTGGATGAAGCTTCCCACACTGAGTACATTCTAATCCCCGCCACACAGTACCCTGCTGACCTCATCCCATCTTAACTTTGACCTAACACACGGTATGCTGCACTGACCTAGCCAGTCACTGACCTATACACTCACTGACCTAGCTAGTCACTGACCTAGAAACTCACTGACCTAGAAACTCACTGACCTAGACACTCACTGACCTAGCCAGTCACTGACCTATACACTCACTGACCTAGCCACTCACTGACCTAGACACTCACTGACCTAGACACTCACTGACCTAACCACTCACTGACCTAACCACTCACTGACCTAACCACTCACTGACCTAGACACTCACTGACCTAACAACTTACTGAACTTACCACTCACTGACCTAGACACTCACTGACCTAATCACTCACTCCACTGATCTATACAATCACTGACCTATACACTCACTGACCTAGACACTCACTCACCTAACCACTCACTCACCTAACCACTCACTGACCTAACCAATCACTGACCTATACACTCACTGACCTAGACACTCACTGACCTATACACTCACTGACCTAGACACTCACTGACCTAGACACTCACTGACCTAACCACTCACTGACCTAACCACTCACTGACCTAACCACTCACTGACATAGACACTCACTGACCTAGCCAGTCACTGACCTAGACACTCACTGACCTAACCACTCACTGACCTAGCCAGTCACTGACCTAACCACTAGCCAAACACTGACCTAACCACTCACTGACCTAGACACTCACTGACCTAGAAACTCACTGACCTAACCACTCACTCACCTAACCACTCACTCACCTAACCACTCACTCACCTAGCCAGTCACTGACCTAGACACTCACTGACCTAACCACTAGCTACACACTGACCTAACCACTCACTGACCTAGACACTCAATGACCCAGAAACTCACTGACCTAACCACTCACTCACCTAACCACTCACTCACCTAACCACTCACTGACCTAGCCAGTCACTGACCTAGACACTCACTCCACTGACCTAGACACTCACTGACCTATACACTCACTGACCTAGACACTCACTGACCTAGAAACTCACTGACCTAACCACTCATTCACCTAACCACTCACTCACCTAACCACTCACTGACCTAGCCAGTCACTGACCTAGACACTCACTCCACTGACCTAGACACTCACTGACCTAGACACTCACTGACCTAACCACTCACTGACCTAGACACTCACTGACCTAGAAACTCACTCACCTAACCTTTTACTGACCTATTCACTCACTGACCTAACCACTCACTGACCTAGACACTCACTGACCTAGAAACTCACTCACCTAACCACTCACTCACCTAACCACTCACTGACCTAGACACTCACTGACCTAGCCAGTCACTGACCTAGACACTCACTGACCTAACCAGTCACTGACCTAACCAGTCACTGACCTAGAAACTCACTTACCTAACCACTCACTCCACTGACCTAACCACTCACTGACCTAACCACTCACTGACCTAACCACTCACTGACCTAACCACTCACTGACCTAGACGATCGCTGACCTAACCACCCACTCACCGTCTATCTACGAATCTAATATGTAGCCGTCTTTCAATGAGCTTAATGTTTAACCGTCTATCAATGATTCTAGCGTTTGGCCGTCTATACGAGTCCAATACTCAGCCGTCTATCTAATAGTCTAATACTTAGCCGTCTATCAAAGAGCAATGTTTAACCGTCTATCAATGAGTCTAATATTTGGCCGTCTATCTAAAAGTCTAATACTTAGCCGTCTATCTAAAAGTCTAATACTTAGCCGTCTATCTAAAAGTCTAATACTTAGCCGTCTATCTAAAAGTCTAATACTCAGCCGTCTATCAAAGAGCAATGTTTAACCGTCTATCAATGCGGCCATTACCGACGTCCTTCAATCAATCAAATATCACATTACAGGTGAATCTTTCACCACGTCACAATTAAAGATAATTTATCGATTTGAATTTAATTAAATATTTGTGCTTTCTTTGATACAATACACCTTCAAAGAAACACATTTTTTTATTCCCAGACTTAAATTTTTTTTTCTAAACTGGGTCGATACTGATAGAAATCTTCAAAGAAACTTGGGCTTAATTGCTAATTTATTTTAAAAATCATTTCAATAATTTGATACTGCTAAAAATAACAGGTAAAAAAAATGTTTCCCAGGTGAAATATTTAAACCCTACAACAATCACATCGAGCGTAATACGTGCTTCGTTCAAAAGACTTTTTTATTTAGATCCCCCATCCCGATTCTTTCTGTAAAAATGCTTACCTGATTAAATTGATGCTGTTGGAATGTTAGCATGACAATACCGTAGCGTAATGTATCGTGTTTACATCATATTAATATCATAGCGTTGTGTAGTAAGGTATGGTGTTTACATCCTAACTATACCATAGCTTTGTGTAGGTAGATATGGTGCTTATAATAAAATAGAAATTGTATGGTGTTTCGCCTAGTCGCAATTTATTTCCGTCTTCGGTTCTGTCAGTACAATATGCATGATACCGACTTAAGAATGCTATTTCCTTGTCTGAAACAGACATTTTAAACTTTATTATTAAAAAGCTAAAGCAGTGGTTCTTAACCTTTTTGGAGGTACCGAACCCTACCAGTTTCATAAGCGAAATCTTCTTAAGAATAGTTCCATCGTCCGCACTTACAAAATCTGATCGTGAATCATACGAGTCGGGTGTGTTGATTTCCTCCAAACACCTGAGGTTAATTAACCTAAAACCAAGAGTTTGATCGAACCCAGGTTAAGAATCGCTGAGCTAAAGTATGCTGTATATGTTTAGTAGCCCTCTCCACGCACGCGCCCCACCCTCACCCCTTTTTCAATTTTCATGACCTTACTTATCCTCAGTGTTTCTTCCAGACTTTTTTACTTTCTTCTCGGGGGACGGGGGGGACGGGGGGGGGGGGGGGGGGGGGGGGGGACGGGGATGGGGGGGGGGGAGAGTGGGAGGGGGGCACGGGGGTGAGGACACGGGGGTGGGGGGGGAAAGAGGGGGGGGGGGACGGGATTGGGGACGACGACAATGTTAAAACTATATATTTTTCTATATAAATTCCATTTTGCTCCATTCCATTACGACCCCTATATCTCCCACATACGACCCCTATATATCTCACATACGACCCCCTATATCTCCCACATACGACCCCCTATATATCTCACATACGACCCCCTATATCTCTCACATACGACCCCTATATCTCTCACATACGACCCCCTATATCTCTCACATACGACCCCTATATCTCTCACATACGACCCCCTATATCTCTCACATACGACCCCTATATCTCTCACATACGACCCCCTATATCTTTCACATACGACCCCCTATATATCTCACATACAACCCCTATATCTCTCACATACGACCCCTATATCTCTCACATTCGACCCCCTATATCTCTCACATACAACCCCTATATCTCTCACACATGACCCCCTATATATCTCACATACGACCCCCTATATCTCACACATACGACCCCCTATATATCTCACATACGACCCCCTATATCTCCCACATACGACCCCTATATCTTTCACATTCGACCCCCTATATCTCTCACATACGACCCCCTATATATCTCACATACAACCCCTATATCTCCCACATACAACCCCTATATCTCTCACATACGACCCCCTATATATCTCACATACAACCCCTATATCTCCCACATACGACCACCTATATCTCCCACATACGACCCCCATATATGTCACATACGACCCCTATATATCTCACATACAACCCCTATATATCTCACATACGACCCCCTATATCTCTCACATACGACCCCCTATATCTCTCACATACAACCCCTATATCTCCCACATACGACCCCCTATATCTCTCACATACGACCCCCTATATCTCTCACATACAACCCCTATATCTCCCACATACAACCCCTATATCTCTCACATACAACCCCTATATCTCACACATACGACCCCCTATATCTCTCACATACAACCCCTATATCTCCCACATACGCCCCCTATATCTCTCACATACGACCCCCTATATCTCTCACATACAACCCCTATATCTCTCACATACAACCCCTATATCTCTCACACATGACCCCCTATATCTCTCACATACAACCCCTATATCTCCCACATACGCCCCCTATATCTCTCACATACGACCCCCTATATCTCTCACATACAACCCCTATATCTCTCACACATGACCCCCTATATCTCTCACATACAACCCCTATATCTCCCACATACAACCCCTATATCTCTCACATACGACCCCCTATATCTCTCACATACAACCCCTATATCTCCCACATACAACCCCTATATCTCACACATACGACCCCTATATCTCCCACATACGACCCCCTATATCTCACACATACGACCCCTATATCTCTCACATACAACCCCTATATCTCCCACATACAACCCCTATATCTCTCACATACGACCCCTATATCTCCCACATACGACCCCCTATATCTCACACATACGACCCCTATATCTCTCACATACAACCCCTATATCTCCCACATACAACCCCTATATCTCACACATACGACCCCTATATCTCCCACATACGACCCCCTATATCTCTCACATACAACCCCTATATCTCACACATACGACCCCTATATCTCCCACATACGACCCCCTATATCTCTCACATACAACCCCTATATCTCACACATACGACCCCTATATCTCCCACATACGACCCCCTATATCTCTCACATACGACCCCTATACCTCTCACATACGACCCCCTATATCTATCACATACGACCCCCTATATCTCTCACATACGACCCCCTATCTCTCACACATGACCCCCGTATATCAGAAGCTGGCCTTAACTCCTGCAATCAGTTTGTCTCCCATCAAGGTTTGGATTATGACTGGGAAAATATCCTCTCACTGGAAACTGACAGAAGCGATAGTTTTATAAGTTTATATATAGAGATTCTATTAGTCTGGCCGGCAAGGGGGGGGGGGGGGGGTTGTACCAGCCTGTTGCAAGATGCACATTAGGTTTGGGGGGGGGGGTTGTACCAGCCTGCTGCAAGATGCACATTAGGTTTAGGTTGCAACAGGAGGGCAGGTTCTGCTGATTGTTTGAGGTTTGGGGTGGGAGGTTTAGGTTTTGGTTGGAGGTTTAGGTTTTGGTGGGAGGTTTAGGTTTTGGTCAGATAGTTCTTGGTCGGATATTTAAGTTTTGGTGGGATTTTAATTTTCTCGGGACGGTTTAGGCTTTGGTTGGTTGTTTAGGTTTTGATTGTAGGTTTACATTTTAACATGTTTAAGATTGTGTGAGAGGTATAGATATTCGATTAGACTCGCCAATTGATTTTCCCAGTTCGACGTATTGACATAATACCGCCAGCAACAGGAACATAGAGTAATGTCCAACGTTTTACACCAATATGCAGGGGTAACGCAAATATTCAATTAAAAAGATAAGAAGTTTTGTAGCATCCGATCTGTATTTGATAAACGTAAATTCTGTAGAAACGAACATGCCGTGTTGTCCCTATCACATTTCTAAATGAATTTTCTCCAAAATTTTTGTTTCAATTCTTCCAGTCTTGAAAGGAAAGCTTGTTACTGTTGAAAAAAAAAATGGGTGAACTTTTCGAGAAACTACACATTAAGCAAATTAGTTTGAATTTTATTTATTTCGAAATAAAACGTAACGATTTTTGTGAACTTTTTCAACAAAATTTTGGATCAGGTTTTTCGATGTATTTAACACTAACATGTCTGTTAATCTGTCTGTTCATATGTATATTTGTTGTTTTAATCACGAGAGTTGTATTTTACGTTATTTAAATTATATGATTACTAAACAAGGAATGTTTTACCTATGTTTTAAGGTAGATTATGTGATCTAGGTTTAAAATTAAGTGTTATAGTTTCGTTTCATAAATATTAAATCATCAAAGCATCAAATTCCTTCAGTGGACCCCTGCTATCTATTTAAAAAATGTAGAAAATTCCTTCAGTGGACGTCAGATGTCATACAAAATGTAGAAAATTCCTTCAGTGGACCCCTGCTATCTATCATACAAACCACGAAACCGCTCATCCTTGGGCACACATTTTCTACTCAACAGGTTATCTCCCCTCGGCCATAAGTGCCCGGTCGCCTCCCCTTGAGTCGAGTACATAAATCCTCCCCTGTTGCCCCCCTTTGCTCTGCTTTAGAAAATAAACTTGCCAAATTTTTTTCATTAATATCTTTCAGTCTGGCAGGCCAAAATCCTGAGTCTATTTACCACAGGTCTTCATTCTCTCCCTTGGGAGATCTATGGTCAATTTAGTTGTCTTTGATGTCACTTGGTCAATTTATTTGTCTTTGATTTCATTTGGTCAATTTAGTTGTCTTTGGTGTCACTTGGTCAATTTAGTTGTCTTTGATGTCACTTGGTCAATTTAGTTGTCTTTGATGTCATTTGGTCAATTTAGTTGTCTTTGGTGTCACTTGGTCAATTTATTTGTCTTTGATGTAATTTGGTCAATTTAGTTGTCTTTGATGTAATTTGGTCAATTTAGTTGTCTTTGATGTCATTTGGTTAATTTAGTTGTCTTTGGTGTCACTTGGTCAATTTATTTGTCTTTCGTGTCATTTGGTTAATTTAGTTGTCGTTTATGTCATTTGGTCAATTTATATGTCTTTCATGTCATTTGGTTAATTTAGTTGTCTTTGATGTTATTTGGTCAATTTAGTTGTCTTTGATGTTATTTGGTCAATTTAGTTGTCTTTGATGTCACTTTGTTATACTATTTGTTATATTAGATATAATCTTCCTAAGCCAAATAAATTACTATCAACACTACATCTAGTTGAATAAACTCACCTCTTTTCAAAGGAAATTAATTTAAAAAAAAATAAAACACATTTTTTGCATAGGCCCTCGTAGTGTACTCTATCAAATAGCGCTCCATAGAACAAACGTATTTAAAACCTGTAGTGCTGCTGATTTGGTTAGACATGCACTTCACATGTTTGTTAACATTTTTGTTTATCTAAACAAAAAACAAATTATAAACTCATCTCTACGTCTACAAACCCAAACACAACAAGGGAGCAACGAACGAGAATTGTTGTGCGGGAGAGAAAAAAACACAACAAGAGAGCAACGAACGAGAATTGTGGTGCGGGAGAGAAAAAAACACAACACAATTGGTTAAAAATCATTCCAAGGAATAATAGGAATAACAAAAACAATGAAGGAAAAAAAAACGGTGGTAATAACGATGATTTTCTGTGTGAAGATTCACGTTTACACAGATGGATTTGCTCTTGGAAATATGGCCCCCGGCTGATTATTTATAGAATGTAGGGGGTCGTTCTTAACTAATGACGATATTTTAGCCTTCACCCTCTATCGTTATTTGAGGTCACAATAAAGCAGAACCACTACACCCCCCCCCCCCCCACCAATACTACAACCTGAACATGTTCTTTTTATGACATTCGCTGAACATCGTCTGTAAATTAACACGTGGGCCAAATATCTTATTTTAATTATTAATTATTAACATTAATGCAACTATATTTTTCTTGAACCCTCCCCTCTTTCTATCGTCACACATCGTCACAAAAGTCCTCATACCTACCAGCCTACACGTGTGACGTTTTGTATGTTATATCCCCCAGCCCATAACCCCCTAGGGGTGTGATGTGTTATATGTTATACCCTACCCCCTCCCAGTCTACAGCCCCAGATGTGTGACGTGTTGTATGTAAGGTCTTTATGTGAGAGATTAACTGGCAGGATTATGTAGATATTAATTTATACGGCGTTTTGGTGAATTCAATTAGTTTTGTTAATTAGGTTATGTTCTGGTATATATATATATATATATATATATATATATATATATATATATATATATATATATATATATATATATATATATATACATATATACATATATACATATATACACACACATATATATATATATATATATATATATATATATATATATATATATATATATATATATATATATATATATATATATATATATATATATATAATGTAACGATCGATGAAGAGACAATGTAGGTAAATTAAGAAATATTTCCCAAGACACGCCGAGAGAGTAAAATATCGAATTTGTTTTTTAAGCTTAGTATATTTTGTCTGAGATTTGGAGAGGTAGTAAGAGAGAGAGACACAAATATTGACGTTTATTTATTTTATAAGCCTGGAAAAGTTGTCAGAAGTTTTAAAAATTAAAACAAAATATATTAAGAAAATGACTATTTCATCTTCGCAGTAAGGTCTGTGTGTACCGCTAAGTTTTGTGAAGTTGTTTTTCTGACATATTATTGACTTCATTTGAAGCTCCAGCAAACCTCTTCTCTCATCTAGTTATGTGATTAATAATAGTTAGTAGGCCAATAAAACTTCTTTTTTTTTTTACTAAGTGTGTTTTATAAGTCAATTATTGTATTAGACCATAGAACTAAAGTTTAAATCTCTTGACACACTGTGGGAACAACAAACTCAAGCGGGGGTTTAAAATATTTACGAGTGACCCCCCCCCACAACATCTTAATGTAAAACATCCCCTCCCCCCCCCCCCCCCCTCCAAGATGTATGTATTGTAAAACGTTCCCACAGCTTCTATGTAGCATTCCTTCAGTATAAAAAAATGAAAATTATTTTAAGACCGATCTTTCCACAAACCAATCCTTCCAGTGACTCACAGAATTTCCACGATCTTATTCTAAGCACGACTGATCGTCAAACGGTTTAAAGCAGGAGTGAGCAGTGAATTGAGACGACCTATTTTGTCGACAGCGTACCTAACCATCCCATAGGACGGCTGGTCTTGTACTTTAGACAAGTTTAAAACCAAGCCCAAAAGTGCTGGTTTTTTTATTTAATCGAGCGGGTTGCTGAGTTAATCATTAAGCATTTGAAGTGCACCATCGAATCTTAAAACGTCCAGTTTATAATTTAACATTTAAAAATTTGAAAATGTTCTACTTGCTAAAATTATTGTGTTTTTATATGTTGAGTCCTTTAGTCTTTATTGAGCTGGGCTGCATTACAAGTGATATCAATGTGTAAAGCAGATCATTAGTTTACTTATTATAAATATTATACTTAATTAGCACAAGTACCTAGTACAGCCAGTTGACTTTGTGAGCGCGTCTCAAAACAAACCTTTGTGAAGACCCCTTAAGCCATTTTCACTTTTAAAATGTTTGACATTAACACCATGAACATAACTTTAGGCTACTGTCACACAAAACTTTAGGCTACTGTCACAACTAAACTTTAGACTACTGTCCCAACTAAACTTTAGACTACTGTCCCACAAAACTTTAGGCTACTGTCACGACAAAACTTTAGACTACTGTCACAACAAAACTTTTGGCTACCGTCACAACAAAACTTTAGGCTACTGTCACTACTAAACTTTAGACTACTGTCACACAAAACTTTAGGCTACTGTCACAACTAAACTTGAGACTACTGTCACAGCTAAACTATATACTGATCTCTGGTAGTTCCTCATATTTACATGTTTATTTTATTTTTCACCCACACATACTATCTACTTTGGTTTATAACTTAGACAATTTATCTGGCTCAAACGCATAACCTACAGTCATACTTATGTATCCACTGAAAAAAGTTCCCCTTTCTAACCTAGCGGTACATGGGGCAGATGAAATAGAGTTGACCTGTTTTTGTGTGACCTGGGCGTATTTGTCAGCAGTATGCACAGACGCCTTTACTTTTCTTAACGCGAGCCGGGTACATATTAGAGCTGGGTAGACTCAGAAATTTACCGGGACTCGAACCCCAATCATTTCCCAATAGTTCTAATTGCCTTATTTTTAGTGTCGGGTGCACACCTGCACACTCGCACATGCGAACTGTCGCCGCACCATACGGCATCACGCTGTTATCCCGTGTCAACGGTCATACATCATCAGCCTCCAACAATATCATTAGCTCCAACACAACGACATGTACAAAAAAAATATCTCGGCAAACAGGTTTATAATAGAGAGCTTATCAGCTCGGCAAAGGCATGTATGCGCAATATGTTTGTTATAAACACCATGTGATTATAGAGCTCAGAGCTTAGATATTTATCATAAACAAGGTCTGTGTATAGAGCTTTGAGCTCAGATTGTTACCATAAGCGTTGTGAAATTACACAGCAATAAGCTGGAAGTTGTATCATAAAAATATCTGATTATGGAGCATCGAGTTCTTATGTATGTCAAGCGTTTCTGATTATGGACTGAGAGATAGCAAATTTTCAATTAGTTAATTCACAGTCTTGATTGAATTATTCCTGGAATATTGTCTATGATCTATGTTTTTTTTTATCATTGGCGAGACAGTGTTGTGGGAAATCTTAATTGAAGCGTCACGCTAGAAACAGAAGTTTCTGAAAAATGCTGCATGTTGCATAAAAAAAACAACTTTTGTTTCCCACAACTACTGTTAACATGCTGTTAGATTCCTGGGTGATGTTAAAATCCTGCTTATTAAATTAATATTTGTGCCATCTACTAACTGAACGGCATACGTCAATTAATTTAATTTGTATCTCAGACTTATTTTAAGTAGCTTCCCATAAATAAAAGTAAAAATATCCACGTAAATTTAAATTGCAAATCCACCTTCTTTTATCTTGGCGATAATACTATGCTATGCTATTTTGAAATATTCATGTTAAAAATTACCGAAATGGCAAGATTTCTTTGTATTTGAAGACCAAACATCGTGTTTAAAAAATAACAAATGGCCAGAATATTTTTTAAATTTGAAGTTCAAAGATCATTTTAAAAATTAACAAATGGCCAGATTTTTTTGTATTTGAAGTTCAAACGAACTACTGAGCTGTGACTAGCCGGCAGTAGTCGAAACACTAACAAAAGATTCACTTTTTTCAATACCAAAGTAAATATACACTTTTTTAAATACCTAAACATACATACAGTTTTTCTACTTGTAATCACCATGGCCAAGTTCCCCACAGGCCCGCGATGTGTTTAACCACCGCGGGCCACTTTGTGGACCACAAGAAATAGAAAACGTGCCGTCGGCGCCCTGGGCTGATATTTCTCTTGTTTGCGGGCTCGGCCACCGTGGTCGTGACACGCCCACTGCTCCGCTTGTTTGTGGTCGTCTGCTTGGTGGTGCGTGTTTTCCCGCCTTTTTCTTCCATTCCGGCAAATGGATCGTCTGCTGTACCGCGACCTTGAGCTAAATTCGCAAAAAATGGCATCGGACTTTTATAAGTGGCCATACGGCTATTGGTTAGTACTGATACTGTGGGTTCCACATGTGGTTATGATCGTGTGAGTTCTCCATGTGGTTTTGTCTGGTTTCTCCATGTGGTTTTGATTTTGTGGGTCCCTCATGTGGTTGTGATTGTGTGGGTTCTCCGTGTGGTTTTGTTGATGTGGGTCCCCCATTTGGTTTTGATTTTGTGGGTCCCTCATGTGGTTTTGATTTTGTGGGTCCCTCATGTGGTTTTGATTTTGTGGGTCCCTCATGTGGTTTTGATTTTGTGGGTACCTCATGTGGTTTTGATTTTGTGGGTCCCTCATGTGGTTTTGATTTTGTGGGTCCCTCATGTGGTTTTGATTTTGTGGGTTCCTCATGTGGTTTTGACTTTGTGGGTCCCTCATGTGGTTTTGATTTTGTGGGTTCCCATTTGGTTTTGATTTTGTTGGTCCTTTATGTGGTTCTGATTTTGTGGGTCCCCCATGTGGTTCTAATTGTGCGGGTCCCCCATGTACCTTGTTTCTGTGTGGTTCCTCCGGCACCCATGTACCTAACAGATTTAGTGCGACCACCTGACCCTAAGGGAACATTTAGTTCAGACCAATACACCACATCAGCACGACCGTATCCTAAGGGGTTTGTCTAATGACCGAAAGATTTCGTAGTTACCGTGTTGAACATAAAAAAAAACAACAACACAGGACGGAGATAAGTATTGGTACAAATATTGGTCCAACGGTTCATTCAATTAAACAAGAGGAACATCAGAGTTTCTTTCAGGCATATCTCTAGGGGTATTGTCCCCCACCCCCTCGTAGTATAACCACCCATCCCACTGACGAAATTTAAAAATAAACAATTTACACAAAGACAATGTACTTTAACCAGTCTCCCCCCCCCCCACCCCCATGAAGTTTTAAGCTCGTCCCAGGCCCCGGAACTTACAAATGCTCCCCCCCCCCTCACCTCCAGAGAAAAGTGCCTGAAAAAAACTATGGTATCACCATATGCACTAAATACAAGAAATCACAGCTACCAAACTTTATTCATAAATTTATAATTTGTCAGTGATTGATTTCTTTTCACACAATATTTTAAAATTATGAGCCTGACGGGTCTACGGCTAATTTCCGAAAGGACACTTGCCCGAATGCCGTTTGCCCGAAGGCCGATTTCCGAAAGGACACTTACCCGAATGCTACAAACGCCCGAATGGGCAAACGGCATTCGGGCAAGTGTCTTTCGGGAAAACGTCCGGCTCCCGAGTCTGACATCTTTGGTAATGTGTTTTAAATTGTTTGTTTCTAACATCTAACGATGTCACACATCCTTGAAACCAAACCCTACCGAAGTCTTTACTATCGCCTATTTATCTAACAACACACATAATAATATTGTTCACGTGTGATGAAATAAGCACATTCAGAAGAATTCTCTTACAGCTCTTTCTTACCCTCCCCCCCCAGCTCACTCCCTGCCCCCCCCCCCAGCTCACTCCCTCCCCTCCCAGCTCACTCCCCCCCCCAGCTCACTCCCCCCCCCCCCTCACAGACGAGAGCCAGTCTCCTCCAGTCCCGACATCGTTTGCATGACTTCCGGTCACGTGACCACCATGGAAGCCGGCAGTATTACGGTTTTCCGGACTGTCCTGCTCTATTCAGTCCGGCCAGTCGCACCCCCCCCCCCTCCCCCCTTCACTCCCACCCCCGACCCCCATAACCATTACAATCGTTAAAAGAAAAAATGAAAGCCTATTGACAAAAGATTTTTGCCCAGTTCTAAGATTGACCTAGCCGTTATAGACATACACCATAAAGTCCACAACTATTACATGGGCCTACAACATGTCAGTGGGGGGGGGGGGGGGGGTGGTAAGTGGGATGCACTAGGCGGCCTGCCCCATATCTTGTGACATATAGTTATCTGATGTCATTGCCCCATATCTTGTGACATATAGTTATTTAATGTCATTGCCCCATATCTTGTGACATATAGTTATCTGATGTCATTGCCCCATATCTTGTGACATAGTTATCTGATGTCATGTCTTGGTAAACGGCGTCAAGATTTGGTATATATCATTATTTGGTAAATGATGTCATGATTCGGTATATCATGTCATTATTTGGTAAATGATGTCATGATTTGGTATTTCATGTCATAATTTGGGTATATGATTTCATGACTTACAATTCGAGTGTCATAACTTCTTATAAGATATAATGACTTGCTATATGAAGTTATGATTTGGCTTTTTACCTACAACTATATATACAGACAACTGGATAGTATATTAATTTCAATAAATGACCTTTGCCCTAGGCAAAACGTATGAAATTCCATCTAGACGTATAGAAAACCTAAATTTCCATTACAGTTACCCAATAGTAATAAAAAAGAAAAACCGGACTCTAACCTTGATGAAAGATCATATCAACTATATGTTACGTTGAAGCTACCCTTATCAAGTCTCTCACACTTTCTGTTTTTACAACTTCCTCCTCGCGTGTGAGTACACGACAGCAACGTTTCAAACATTATCAAAAATTGGTGTGAGTAGTATGTAGTTGCCATCATTTTGTTTATTGGAGGTAGATTTCTATCAGCTTTAAAAACAAAATGTAGGTTACAATATATGAGAGTGATGCACGCCATTTCTATAATATTCCCTTATCTATTGTAGTTTTTAAATGGGGTATCTTTCACCCCACTCCCCGGAATCTTTCAATACATTTGGATATTGGAAATATTTGTGGACCAAGGTCATGGTAAAAGTTAGGTATGTAACTAGGGTTGTGGTTTGGTTGTTTCCTATTGTTAGCTATATAAAATGATTTTTTGCTACTTGCTTCGCCTCTAAATATAGCCGGTTACATAATTGTACTGGCGACGTTGTATATCCATGTAAAATATCGCCGATTATATCAACGTAGTAACCATATGAATGCGTCTGAATGTAAAACCTCGTTTACAAATGTGTGCAAACACAACTGTTCTGCCAAGACAACTTCTATACAGCAGATGTTCTTTACGTTAAGAAAACTTGTCCATGTCACAAATTGTTGTCAAATTGTTGACCTCACAAAATTTTGTTCATGTTACAAATTGTTGTCAAATTGTTGACCTCACAAAACTTTGTTCATGTCACAAATTGTTGTCCTCACAAAACTTTGTCCACGTCACAAATTGTTGTCAAATTGTTGACCTCACAAAACTTTGTTCATGTCACAAATTGTTGACCTCACAAAACTTTGTTCATGTCACAAATTGTTGTCAAATTGTTGACCTCACAAAACTTTGTTCATGTCACAAATTGTTGTCAAATTGTTGACAAATTGTTGATAAATTGTTGACCTCAAGAAACTTTGTACACGTGACAAATTGTTGTCAAATTGTTGACCTCACAAAACTTTGTCCACGTCACAAATTGTTGTCAAATTGTTGACCTCAGAAAACTTTGTCCACGTCACAAATTGTTGTCAAATTGTTGACAAATTGTTGATAAATTGTTGATCTCAAGAAACTTTGTACACGTGACAAATTGTTGACCCCACAAAACTTTGTCTACGTCACAAATTGCTGTCCTCGCGAAACTGTCCACGTCACAATTTGTCCACGTCACAATGTTCCCACGTCACAATGTCCCTACGCCACGTCAGCCTGATGAGATCGCCTGAGTACAAAAATAGCCCCACAGAACGTCCGTCCACCCCCAGCAATAAAACACTTCCGGTTCTGTGTACTGGTGGGATTTATTTTTAGACTAAGATGGCCGCTGGTCACGTGACGAGTGACCACAGGAGATAATAAAATTAAAAGTGCTGTTGGGGGTAGTCACAACTAGGCTTGGCTGTTTACAACAAGAGTTGAAAGTTCATGTAGTAGGTACAAATATTTACAACAAAGTTCAAAGACTAGGTTCAAATATGTACGACCCAAGCGAAGACCGTAGCATATAATGCTTTTCTCCTCTGAAAATCTTCTTAAATTGGTGAAAAAAAAAACTGAAAAAATTTGTATAACACAGCCATCTTATGAAATCAACCCTTTACACGTGAAAGTGTTGTAGAAGTGAGTTTGGTATAGCTCAATAATTGTTTAATGGTTCCTAATATAGTTAGTACAGTTAATATTTGTTTGGGGATTCATTCAGTTGTTAAATATTGTTGGATTTTTAAATGTTTACTTATAATATATTAGGGGGTTCTTAAATCTGAAGGCTTTGTTTTTTCATGTTCGTAAATATTTAGTCTTTTGAAAACATGGAATGCTTATATTTGAGTGTTTAATCACAGAGCGAAAACACGTCTGTTTAGTTTTGTGAGTTCTGTGTCAATTCTCTGAGCTTATTAAACTGTGTATATCCTGAATATGCAATACCTGACATTTCTCGACTTCTTGCATAAGATTTGTGTTTGGATTTTTTAAGTACAGTTATCAAATAGTTCAATAAAGTAAGAAGTCATAGTTTGAATAGAGTTGGATTGCACGTCTTTGGGTTATATATCAGTAATTATTTAAATGTGTTTGTTACAAAACAGTTGAGTTTAACGTCTGAAAGTGCTTTGTGTATAGATTTATATACAGGGGCGTAGCGAGGGGGGGGGCGGGGGGGGGGGTGCGGACCGCACCGGGTGACACCATTGAGGGGGGTGACACCAAGGCAAAAAATAGAAAATATATAGAGAAAAACTTGAGGGGGGTGCAAATCAAAAGTTTGAGGGGGGGGGGGGGGGGTGGTGCAAATTCGAAAACATGAAAGTTTGTCCCCGGGAAGGGTCGCAACGCCTCTGGGGGGGGGGGGGCGACACCATTAAGTGCCGCACCGGGTGACACCCGACCTCGCTACGCCACTGCTTATATATAAAGAGACTCATGCTGTTATGCTTATAATCGTTTTGTTTTCACACGAATGTATTGTCTATGATAAACGCTTTGTCAGGCAAAGAACTTGTGGTGAAGTTTTTGTATGTAAACAAACTTGTTCTATTTGATGAATCTAACGTATGTGGGAAAACAAAATTCAATGTGATGAATGCGAGCAAAAGTATGTACAAAAATATTGTATTTGATGAATGCTTTTGCTCGTTTTTTAAATTTGTCGTCGATTTCTTGTGTATGCGAGTAAAAATAACAACAACACAAATTCTGATTGCTTTTCTGTCGTCATTCTAACGTCTGATTTGATTGGTGATTGGCTGCATCGATCTGCTAGCGCCACCAGCTGCGAAATTAAAGGGATATTTGAATAGTTTTTAATGCTAATGTTTGGCCGGCTCTTCTCTTAGAAGTTCCCAAATTCCTTCTACTGCTAGTTTTCTTTTGTCGTTAGAAGTTCCCTAGTTCATTCTATTGCGAGTTTTCTTCTATCGTAACAAGTTCCCAAATTTCTTCTATTGCTAGTTTTTCTGTCATTAGAAGTTCCCTAGTTCCTTCTATTGCTAGTTTTCTGCTGTCTCCAGAAGTTCCCCAGTTCCTCAAATTCTTAATTTTCTTCTGAGATTAGAAGTTCGATCATTCTTTCTAAAACTAGTTTTCTCTCCCGTATGAAGTTCCCCAGTTCTCTTTAATTCTACTTTTCCCCTGTATTTAGTAGAAGTACCCCCCCCCCCCAACACCACCCCGAAACTTTACGCGCGCTACAAATACCACCACACCACACCACACAGAATAGTGTGTGGAGCGTTAAGGAAAAATGAAAACAAACACTAATTTCTTGGCAACATAAATCGGTGTCCGTGTGTTTTAGTCATCCTCGGCAATGTATCAGCAAAAAGTTAATGAAATAGGCCAAGCTTCAGTAAAAAAAAAAATCATTGTTGCTTAAAAAGTAGTTTAGTATAATTAATTGTGCCAACTTATATTTACTACATACCAGGAAAGTAATTACTTTAAATACGCCATCGCACACTTAAGAAAAATAGTCATTTGGTGAATGGTGTATCAACAAAAAAACTGTTTACACTAAATAAACGATTCTATAGTTCCATTATGTGAACTCCGTCTAAAATAATTTCGTCAAGTTCTGCAACTCTCGTTAAATCATTGTCTGCCCTTGTTTTTTTTTTAAGTCTAAGAGAAAGAGAGAGAGATGTGATGACTGGTTGAAACAAATAGCTCGTCATATTAAGTCAAGAACAACGTAAAAAAGTTAACCTAGCTATTTCTTACAGCTGTACTTTTGTGTAGTGGTGTTGTTGACATTTTTGTGTAGTGCTGTTGTTGACATTCTTGTGTGGTGCTGTTGTTGACCTTTTTGTGTTAAGATGTTGTTCAAACTTTTTGTTTAGCTGTTGTTGACATTTTTGTGTGGTACTGTTTTGACATTTTTGTGTGGTACTGTTGTTGACATTTTTGTGTGGTACTGTTGTTGACATTTTTGTGTTGAGCTGTTGTTGACATTTTCGTGTTGAGCTGTTGTTGACATTTTTGTGTAGTGATGTTGTTGACATTTTTGTATAGTGCTGTTGTTGACATTTTTGTGTAGTGATGTTGTTGACATTTTTGTATAGTGCTGTTGTTGACATTTGTGTGTTGAGCTGTTGTTGACATTTTTGTGTAGTGCTGTTGTTGACATTTTTGTGTAGTGATGTTGTTGACATTTTTGTGTTGAGCTGTTGTTGACATTTTTGTGTGGTACTGTTGTTGACATTTTTGTGTTGAGCTGTTGTTGACATTTGTGTGTGGTACTGTTGTTGACATTTTTGTGTTGAGCTGTTGTTGACATTTTCGTGTTGAGCTGTTGTTGACATTTTTGTGTAGTGATGTTGTTGACATTTGTGTATAGTGCTGTTGTTGACATTTGTGTGTTGAGCTGTTGTTGACATTTTTGTGTTGAGCTGTTGTTGACATTTTTGTGTAGTGATGTTGTTGACATTTGTGTGTGGTACTGTTGTTGACATTTTTGTGTTGAGCTGTTGTTGACATTTGTGTGTTGAGCTGTTGTTGACATTTTTGTATAGTGCTGTTGTTGACATTTTTGTGTAGTGATGTTGTTGACATTTTTGTGTTGAGCTGTTGTTGACATTTTTGTGTTGAGCTGTTGTTGACATTTGTGTGTTGAGCTGTTGTTGACATTTTTGTGTTGTACTGTAGTTGACATTTTTGTGTAGTGGTGTCGTTGACATTTTTGTGTTGAGCCGTTGTTGTCATTTTAGTGTAGTGCTGTTGTTGACACTTATGTATAGTGCTGTTGTTGACAATCAGTCAGCTGTTACTGTAATTCAGCCGTTTCTCACAATCAAACAGCCGAACCACAGATCACTCACCGTACACAGAAACACAAGAGTCCCCCCCCCTCTCACGTCATCCACTCAACCATCACACCGCTACGTCATCATTAAACACAGATCCCTTTCCTGGGCAGTACTTTACTGGCGTATGTGATACTTGTATGTAACACTTGTATGTTTTACTTGTATGTGTTTCTTGCTTGCTAACTTGAATAAGGTACATTGGTGTGTTGACTGGATGTGATACTGGTGTGTTTTATATTATGTGATACTTTGTGTTTGACATATTGTGCAGTACATACCTAGTGTGTAGTTTTGCGGCCATACGTTGTTGTGGTTAATTGAAACGTGAAACCTTTTATTATTTTTGTTACTTTTATTTTGTTACTTTTACTTATTACTTTCATTTGTTACATTTAATAATCTAATCTGATCGTGTAATTAAGAAAAGGAAATTCGCAAGACGTTATTCTTAATTAATTGAAAACGGAATAAAATATATTATAAGGCAGTTTGTTAAATCAAAACGACTCAAATTATACCCAGATTGTTTCATTAAAAATGATTACACTCTTAGGACCTCAATCAAAACGACTTAAAGTATTTCATTAAAAAAATGACCATTCTCAAAGGAACTCATTCAAAAACGACTGATCAGTTGTAGCTCAACAATTCCTGACAAACAACGGAGAAGATTAATTCTCCACCCAACTAACTGGAACACACACCCACCCACTCACGCCCGCACACCCACAAAAAATATAGCAGGTAAATTTCTTCAGGTGATTTTATTGCTCGTAGAATTTTTATACCTCTGAAAGCTCTCAACCAGCCACTAAACTTAAAGCACACGTCGGATAAAGAAAGAGAGAACACAAGCGGAAATACACTACATGGAGTAGGGGTCCTGGATACATACACCGACCCAAGGGGGGGGGGGATAAAAATTGAAAGCAGAAATTAAACTGAAAAGAGGGAGTGAAAATTATTGTATTTCTAGAAATCTTAAAATTTGAATGGATTTTAAATCCTTGAAGATTCTCGTATTTTCTGCCACTGTAGATGTAGTGAAGGAGAGACAGCAGTTTACACCGGTTTTATGGAAAGTAGAACAACGTAGTGTCTGCATCAGTTTTTAAACTCTTTATACATATATAATTATATATATATATATATATATATATATATATATATATATATATATGTATATATATATATATATATATGTATATATATATATATTTATATAATATTGCGTCTATTGTAGCACATTCCCTACGGATCGTATAAAGAGTGGGGGGGGGGGGGGGGGTCATCCCTTGACCGATATTTCCTTAGACCTCCCTCCCCTCTTCAACCACATAGAAAGACAATTGCTCATTGTTGAGTAGCCCCGCCTATCTCAAACACAATCACGTTAAAAAAACAAAAACAACCGTCATTCAGTGTTTCTTCCAGACTTTTTTCTCCGGGGGGGGGCACTTGAAATCTTCGGGGGGGCGGTAAACTTTCTTCGGGGGGCGGACACTGTTAAAAGTATATATTTTCTATATAAATTATATAAATTTCATTTCGTTCGGGGGGCGGTAAAAATTTTTCGGGGGGGGGGGGGGGGGCAAAGCACACCCCCCCCCCCCCCCCGAAGAGATGCCTGGAAGAAACTCTGCCGTCATTAAGACTTGGTTCATGTTTTATAAACACCTAGTTATTCTACACGTACTAATACCTAGTCATTTGTGTATGAAATGTATTATCAGAAAATTTCTCTATTGTATGGACCTACTCAGTGTGAAGGGCACGATGCATCATTTTTGCATCTTGCCTACAAAACTCTGCACTATCTTCTTTTTCTTTCTTAATTGTAATTAATTTTGAAGTAGATAGCCTCGAAACTAATTAAGTATTTCCTGTCAACATGTTATGGGTCTTGTGGACCATTGACTACATTTTCACCTTGCTTTTCTTTTTGGATTTGCCTTTATCCAGCCAAGAAAAATCTACAAGGCAGCAGTTGCTTAACTGTGAGTTCTCTCTCCTAGATGTGTTGCTGTCCTGTCCTCATCTAACAAGTTGTCTCTCCTAGATGTGTTGCTGTCCTGTCCTCATCTAACAAGTTGTCTCTCCTAGATGTGTTGCTGTCCTGTCCTCATCTAACAAGTTGTCTCACCTAGATGTGTTGCTGTCCTGTCCTCTCATCTAACAAGTTCTCTCTCCTAGATGTGTTGCTGTCCTGTCCTCATCTAACAAGTTGTCTCTCCTAGATGTGATGCTGTCCTGTCCTCATCTAACAAGTTGTCTCTCCTAGATGTGTTGCTGTCCTGTCCTCATTTAACAAGTTGTCTCTCCTAGATGTGTTGCTGTCCTGTCCTCATCTAACAAGTTGTCTCTCCTAGATGTGTTGCTGTCCTGTCCTCATTTAACAAGTTGTCTCTCCTAGATGTGTTGCTGTCCTCTCATCTAACAAGTTGTCTCTCCTAGATGTGTTGCTGTCCTCATCTAACAAGTTGTCTCACCTAGATGTGTTGCTGTCCTGTCCTCATATAACAAGTTGTCTCTCCTAGATGTGTTGCTGTCCTATCCTCATCTAACAAGTTGTCTCTCCTAGATGTGTTGCTGTCCTGTCCTCATCTAACAAGTTGTCTCTCCTAGATGTGTTGCTGTCCTCTCATCTAACAAGTTGTCTCTCCTAGATGTGATGCTGTCCTATCCTCATCTAACAAGTTGTCTCTCCTAGATGTGTTGCTGTCCTGTCCTCATCTAACAAGTTGTCTCTCCTAGATGTGTTGCCGTCCTGTCCTCATCTAACAAGTTGTCTCTCCTAGATGTGTTGCTGTCCTGTCCTCATCTAACAAGTTGTCTCTCCTAGATGTGTTGCTGTCCTCTCATCTAACAAGTTGTCTCTCCTAGATGTGTTGCTGTCCTCATCTAACAAGTTGTCTCACCTAGATGTGTTGCTGTCCTGTCCTCATATAACAAGTTGTCTCTCCTAGATGTGTTGCTGTCCTCATCTAACAAGTTGTCTCTCCTAGATGTGTTGCTGTCCTCATCTAACAAGTTGTCTCACCTAGATGTGTTGCTGTCCTGTCCTCATATAACAAGTTGTCTCTCCTAGATGTGTTGCTGTCCTGTCCTCATTTAACAAGTTGTCTCTCCTAGATGTGTTGCTGTCCTGTCCTCATCTAACAAGTTGTCTCTCCTAGATGTGTTGCTGTCCTCATATAACAAGTTGTCTCTCCTAGATGTGTTGCTGTCCTCATCTAACAAGTTGTCTCTCCTAGATGTGTTGCTGTCCTCATCTAACAAGTTGTCTCACCTAGATGTGTTGCTGTCCTGTCCTCATATAACAAGTTGTCTCTCCTAGATGTGTTGCTGTCCTATCCTCATCTAACAAGTTGTCTCTCCTAGATGTGTTGCTGTCCTGTCCTCATCTAACAAGTTGTCTCTCCTAGATGTGTTGCTGTCCTCTCATCTAACAAGTTGTCTCTCCTAGATGTGTTGCTGTCCTCATCTAACAAGTTGTCTCACCTAGATGTGTTGCTGTCCTGTCCTCATATAACAAGTTGTCTCTCCTAGATGTGTTGCTGTCCTATCCTCATCTAACAAGTTGTCTCTCCTAGATGTGTTGCTGTCCTCTCATCTAACAAGTTGTCTCTCCTAGATGTGTTGCTGTCCTGTCCTCATCTAACAAGTTGTCTCTCCTAGATGTGTTGCTGTCCTGTCCTCATTTAACAAGTTGTCTCTCCTAGATGTGTTGCTGTCCTGTCCTCATCTAACAAGTTGTCTCTCCTAGATGTGTTGCTGTCCTGTCCTCATTTAACAAGTTGTCTCTCCTAGATGTGTTGCTGTCCTCTCATCTAACAAGTTGTCTCTCCTAGATGTGTTGCTGTCCTCATCTAACAAGTTGTCTCACCTAGATGTGTTGCTGTCCTGTCCTCATATAACAAGTTGTCTCTCCTAGATGTGTTGCTGTCCTGTCCTCATCTAACAAGTTGTCTCTCCTAGATGTGTTGCTGTCCTCTCATCTAACAAGTTGTCTCTCCTAGATGTGTTGCTGTCCTCATCTAACAAGTTGTCTCACCTAGATGTGTTGCTGTCCTGTCCTCATATAACAAGTTGTCTCTCCTAGATGTGTTGCTGTCCTGTCCTCATCTAACAAGTTGTCTCTCCTAGATGTGTTGCTGTCCTCTCATCTAACAAGTTGTCTCTCCTAGATGTGTTGCTGTCCTGTCCTCATCTAACAAGTTGTCTCTCCTAGATGTGTTGCTGTCCTATCCTCATCTAACAAGTTGTCTCTCCTAGATGTGTTGCTGTCCTGTCCTCATCTAACAAGTTGTCTCTCCTAGATGTGTTGCTGTCCTATCCTCATCTAACAAGTTGTCTCTCCTAGATGTGTTGCTGTCCTATCCTCATCTAACAAGTTGTCTCTCCTAGATGTGTTGCTGTCCTGTCCTCATCTAACAAGTTGTCTCTCCTAGATGTGTTGCTGTCCTGTCCTCTCATCTAACAAGTTGTCTCTCCTAGATGTGTTGCTGTCCTATCCTCATCTAACAAGTTGTCTCTCCTAGATGTGTTGCTGTCCTCTCATCTAACAAGTTGTCTCTCCTAGATGTGTTGCTGTCCTCATCTAACAAGTTGTCTCACCTAGATGTGTTGCTGTCCTGTCCTCATATAACAAGTTGTCTCTCCTAGATGTGTTGCTGTCCTGTCCTCATCTAACAAGTTGTCTCTCCTAGATGTGTTGCTGTCCTCTCATCTAACAAGTTGTCTCTCCTAGATGTGTTGCTGTCCTCATCTAACAAGTTGTCTCACCTAGATGTGTTGCTGTCCTGTCCTCATATAACAAGTTGTCTCTCCTAGATGTGTTGCTGTCCTGTCCTCATCTAACAAGTTGTCTCTCCTAGATGTGTTGCTGTCCTCTCATCTAACAAGTTGTCTCTCCTAGATGTGTTGCTGTCCTGTCCTCATCTAACAAGTTGTCTCTCCTAGATGTGTTGCTGTCCTATCCTCATCTAACAAGTTGTCTCTCCTAGATGTGTTGCTGTCCTGTCCTCATCTAACAAGTTGTCTCTCCTAGATGTGTTGCTGTCCTATCCTCATCTAACAAGTTGTCTCTCCTAGATGTGTTGCTGTCCTATCCTCATCTAACAAGTTGTCTCTCCTAGATGTGTTGCTGTCCTGTCCTCATCTAACAAGTTGTCTCTCCTAGATGTGTTGCTGTCCTGTCCTCATCTAACAAGTTGTCTCTCCTAGATGTGTTGCTGTCCTGTCCTCTCATCTAACAAGTTGTCTCTCCTAGATGTGTTGCTGTCCTATCCTCATCTAACAAGTTGTCTCTCCTAGATGTGTTGCTGTCCTATCCTCATCTAACAAGTTGTCTCTCCTAGATGTGTTGCTGTCCTCTCATCCAACAAGTTGTCTCTCCTAGATGTGTTGCTGTCCTATCCTCATCTAACAAGTTGTCTCTCCTAGATGTGTTGCTGTCCTGTCCTCATCTAACAAGTTGTCTCTCCTAGATGTGTTGCTGTCCTCTCATCCAACAAGTTGTCTCTCCTAGATGTGTTGCTGTCCTCTCATCTAACAAGTTGTCTCTCCTAGATGTGTTGCTGTCCTGTCCTCATCTAACAAGTTGTCTCACCTAGATGTGTTGCTGTCCTGTCCTCATCTAACAAGTTGTCTCTCCTAGATGTGTTGCTGTCCTGTCCTCATCTAACAAGTTGTCTCTCCTAGATGTGTTGCTGTCCTATCCTCATCTAACAAGTTGTCTCTCCTAGATGTGTTGCTGTCCTCTCATCTAACAAGTTGTCTCTCCTAGATGTGTTGCTGTCCTGTCCTCTCATCTAACAAGTTGTCTCTCCTAGATGTGTTGCTGTCCTATCCTCATCTAACAAGTTGTCTCTCCTAGATGTGTTGCTGTCCTATCCTCATCTAACAAGTTGTCTCTCCTAGATGTGTTGCTGTCCTCTCATCCAACAAGTTGTCTCTCCTAGATGTGTTGCTGTCCTGTCCTTATCTAACAACTCCACACACAGCTTCCCACACAGCTTCCCACACAACTTTCCACACAACTCCACACACAACTCTCCACACAACTCCCCACACAACTCCCCCACTTAACTCCCCACACAACTCCCGACACAACTCCCCCACTTAACTCCCCACACAACTCTCCACACAACTCACACACAACCTGATAAATCTTTCCTACGACAATTTTTTCATGCGACATTGAGCATCACAAAAGTAAGACGTTTAGCGATGTTACAACAGCGATTATCAAATTAACAAACGTTACTTTAAACTGTGTTATAGAGTACAGAATCCCCGTATCCCTTACCTCATTAATTACCATTTTTAATCTCTATATGTAGTCACTATCAGGTTGTTAAATAGTTTAACCGTTGACTGAACTCCACAAATACGATCTCGGCAAATAAAAACTTACATTCCCGCTAGACCTGTGCAGTACAAGTGTGCTTTTGTCAGAAGATGACTAAATGCGAAAAATATCTTTTTAAAAAAATATTGGATTCAAATTTATTTTTTATCGGAGAAGAAATTTTAGATTAGAATTGAAAAAAAATACTTTGAAGTCTAGAGTGCACGGGTAAATATAGCTCTGGTCAATAAATGCATCGGAAATTACACGTGAAATACGATACAGAGTTGTGTAAGAAGTCTACATTTACAGGTCAGAGATTTAAAAAAATAAAAATGTGAAAACGTTCAAGAGTAAACCTGATTACTTTAGCGTGGGCGTTGGCAGGAGTTTTTAGCAGGGTGGGGGTGGGGGGGGGGGTGGAGGTCACTCTTATTTTCTACACTGGGTATCTTAACTGGATACAAGTTGTGTTATCCAAAGCTAAAATCGGGATACAAGTTATATTATCCAAGCCCAGAAGAAGCCTTAAATAAATGGTTTAGTATCTCAATAAGACGTAGGCCCACAAGATAGTTTGATGCTTTAATAATGTTTCTCAATATTATCAATAATAATTTTTCGTCAATTCATAGGGAGGGTCGTGGGAAGGGGGTGGGTGGG
Organism: Physella acuta; assembly: GCF_028476545.2. NCBI lineage: Eukaryota > Metazoa > Mollusca > Gastropoda > Physidae > Physella > Physella acuta. Next base: position 765,442 of record NW_026731706.1, on the reverse strand, counting down.
TTGTTACAACAGACGGTGTGTCTAGGTAACGGAGAGGATGTCGGGATGTGTTGTGTAAGTAAACGTTTGTTAAGAAGTTTGATGTTGAAAAGTTGTCATTGCTAACGCACCCAGTTCATGCACTTGTGATGGTCCTTCAAATTGTTGTTCTATGGGTTGGGTGTCTGGTACATTGATCAGTTTCATTCAAGGTTTTCTCAGCGTTTCTTACATGAATCTTTCCGTCCTTGGGGGGGGGGGGGGGGGGGGTTAAATGCCCCACCCCTTCTTTTCGGGCGAAATAGAAGATTGGTGAATTTAATCAATTTTATAATAGCCTCCTCCCCCCCACCCCATCACCCCTATAGACATGGCTGCAAGAAACCCAGGATCTTTTGACTTACGGTAGGTTACTTGACAGGATGGTTCTCTACGTCATCAACGACGTCAGCAAATAAGTAGCCTACGTCATCAATGGCGTCACATAAGTACGTCATCAACAGTATCTCCACATCTTTGGTTATTACATCAGTCAAAGACGTCAAATATCACGACTGCCACATCTGTATCACGAGGTGTCTCTCACGCAAATATCCAACCCCACCCCCACACCCCACCCACACCCACATATTTTGTCACCCCCACGTACTTCCACACATCTTTTAATTGTATTAGCTTAAACCTGCCAATAACAATGACATTACTCTCTGACTTTGACGTGCGGGATTGCACTTAGAAAGTTCTACACATGCACCTTAGGTTTATTGGCTGCTGAAAATATTTTTAGCGCCATAACGTAGGAAGCAGACGAGAGAACACACCTCGATGCCAACATTAAAACTTCCGTCATGATACTATTTAGACCTCTTTTAAACATGCGAAGTAGTAAAAGAAAGTTCCCTTTTCAAACCTGACAGTAGGGTTCACTTGTGACCTCGGCATATGAAGCGATACTGTGGTCAGCACTATGCCCAGCCGCCTTTACTTTCCCTAACGTGAGTTAGGTAACCATCAGAGTTGGGTGAACTCAGGGACGGTCTACTAACTTGAACCAGGATTCGAACTCGAGACTTACGGTGTAGCAGTCCAGCTCTCTACCGCTAGACAACTCCGTCCCCAAAGTAGTATCTAAGCAGATCTAAAAATAATTTTTTGTTTTGTTTAATAAAACCTTTGAAAACGTAAATTATTATAAACAGTGATCTAAATTTAAAAGTTCCGCAGCAAAAAAACAAAGGAAAAATAGTTGGTCCAAAAAATTAGGACAATTTTTAAAATCCTGGTTGCTGTGAGCCGCTCAAAAAGATGCTGGTTTCATTTGTTGTTTGAGCTGTATTGATTCTGGTGGAGCATGGTGGAGTATGGTGGATTCCGGTGGAGTCTGATGGAGACTGGGTACCGAGAAAAGCACTCTTGGTATGAAAAAAATCCCATGTTTTTTTCTTTTGAAAAAAGTATTTAAAAAATCAGGAAAAAAAAATTCTAATTTCACAAAAAGCTGTATGTACAGGGTATCTAAATAGGGAGACAGATATTAAGCAAATGTGGGTATCGTGTTATGTTGGATAGCTGTTGCCCACGAAAAAAAATGAAATAAAAGAAAGCCAACCCATTTTTCGTTCTTGTCGCTACACGAGGGACGTAACTCATGTTAGTCTAATGGAAATGTTATCACCTCCCTTCTTTTATCTGCCCTTGATAAAGAAATACCTACAGATCTTATACTGAAATAGGCGTGATTTTTTCTTAATTAGCTCAATTCAAAATTTGAAAATTAACAGTTAAACGTATCCGCTGAATGAAAACCGTATATTTTTAGGTAGCTTTAAGATGGTCCAGGTGAAACTTGTACTTGTGGCGTGACCCCAAAGGCGTGGTCATATCTAGTGGCCCCAGCGGCGTGGCCCCAACAGCATACCCCCAGCGGCGTGGCCCAAACAGTATGTCCCCAGCGGCGTGGCCCCAACAGCATATCCCCAGCGGCATGTCCCCAACAGCATGTCCCCAGAGGCGTGGCCCCAACAGCATGTCCCCAACAGCATGTCCCCAGCGGCGTGTATGCCCCCAACGGCGTGGCCCCAACAGCATGTCCCCAGCGGCGTGTCCCCAACAGCATATCCCCAGCGGCGTGTCCCCAACAGCATGTCCCCAGCGGCATGTCCCCAACAGCATGTCCCCAACAGCATGTCCCCAGCGGCGTGTCCCCAACGACATATCCCCAGTGGCGTGTCCCCAACAGCATATCCCCAGCGGCATGTCCCCAACAGCATGTCCCCAACAGCATGTCCCCAACAGCATGTCCCCAGCGGCGTGTCCCCAACAGCATGTCCCCAGCGGCGTGTCCCCAACAGCATGTCCCCAGCGGCGTGTCCCCAGGGGAGTGCCCCCAGAGATCACACAACACGCCCTGCATGACCGCAGCATGTACCATCAGACGCTATCTAGACAAGTCTCAATCCCCCCCCCTTCCACACCTCCCAGAAAAAAAAACTGTACAGGAAGCCTGCAGTTCCTCCATGACGTTCTATTTGTTGTATGACTCCTCTGATATAAATTAGATTAGGAACGATGTACAAGAAGCTGTGTTTAGGGTTAGGGCCTTCCTATGACGTCATGACCTGATTACATCTCATTCAATGAGAATCGGAATTAACAGAAAGTGTTACAAGCGTTCAAGTTTTTCAAATCTTTGGTGTATTTAAAATTGGTATACTTTCTTTCATAATTAAAACTGTTTCAAATACTAAACCAGCTATTTTTGTCGTCGAGTGATGAAGTTACGGAATGGTTAGTCTAACTATCGCGGTGTTAAAACAGAAACTTGTTCAGATTAAAGACACAAACAACACACATTTTTTAACACTATTAAAATGTTGTCAGTACAGTAACGATAGAAAATAATCCATTCAATTTTACTGGTAGATAAAAGTAAAATTAAAAAGAAATTCAGCATATAACTTTGGATGCATTACGCGAATGAATTCATTCAAATTTTAAGAACGCTTTTTAATGGTACCAAGGTTATTATTTTACGAGCCTTTTTTATTTTTTATTACCGAAACTATGAAGTAAAAGGCTACTATATTTGGGCGACGTGGGCGAAAGAAAATGCCGTTTTTACCGCAGTTTGACAACCTAATGTAAGGATGTATGTAAGAATGTATGTAAGAATGTGTGTAAGAATGTATGTAAGAATGTATGTAAGGATGTATGTAAGGATGTATGTAAGAATGTATGTAAGGATGTATGTAAGAATGTTTGTAAGGATGTATGTAATAATGTTTGTAAGAATGTTTGTAAGGATGTATGTAAGAATGTATGTAAGAATGTATGTAAGGATGTATGTAAGGATGTATGTAAGGATGTATGTAAGGATGTATATAAGGATGTATGTAAGGATGTATGTAAGGATGTATGTAAGGATGTATGTAAGGATGTATGTAAGGATGTATGTAAGGATGTATGTAAGAATGTATGTAAGGATTATGTAAGGATGTATTTAAAGATGTATGTAAGGATGTATGTGAAAATGTATGTGAGAGTTATGTGAGAATGGATGTAAGAATGTATGTAAGAATGTATGTAAGAATGTATGTAAGAATGTATGCAAGTATGTATGTAAGAATGTATGTAAGTAAGTATGTATGGATGTATGTAAGAATGTATATAATAATGTAAGTAAGAATTTATGTAAGGATGTGTGTAAGGATGTATGTAAGGATATATGTAAGGATGTATGTAAGGATGTATGTAAGAATGTATGTAAGAATGTTTGTAAGGGTGTATGTAAAGATGTATGTAAGGATGTATGTAAGAATGTATGTAAAAATGTATGTAAGAATGTATGCAAGAATTTATGTAATGATGTATGTAAGGATGTATGTAAGAATGTATGTAAGAATGTATGTAATGATGTATGTAAGTATGTATGTAAGAATGTATGTAAGTAAGTATGTATGGATGTATGTAAGAATGTATATAAGAATGTAAGTAAGAATGTATGTAAGGATGTATGTAAGGATGTATGTAAGGATGTATGTAAGGATGTATGTAAGGATGTATGTAAGATGTATGTAAGGATGTATGATGTATGTAAGGATGTATGTAAGGATGTATGATGTATGTAAGGATGTATGTAAGGATGTATGTAAGGATGTATGTAAGGATGTATGTAAGGATGTATGTAAGGATGTATGTAAGGATGTATGTAAGAATGTATGTAAGTAAGTTTGTATGGATGTATGTAAGAATGTATAAAAGAATGTAAGTAAGAATGTATGTAAGGATGTATGTAAGGATGTATGTAAGGATGTATGTAAGGATGTATGTAAGGATTATGTAAGGATGTATGTAAGAAGAAGTATATGCATCTGTCATTGGCGGGCAGTGTCATTTCACACTAGGAACCAGCTATGGGTTTGGGGGAGCGCTGTTAAGAGGGGGGGGGATTGAAGATATTAACAATGACGAAATCAGTGTTTCTTCCAGATTTTTTCTGGGGGGGGGGGGGCACTTGATATTTTCGGGGGGGGGGGGGAAGGGGCGGTCAACATTTTTACACTGGTTAAAGTATGTATTTTCTATATACATTCCATTTCGTTTAAAGTGATGCCTGGAAAAAACTCTGCGAACAAATATAACAGAATAGGTCATGAAATGTAATGTTCAGCCATATAGAGCTCGAGGTTTTCAAACATGGGATGTATTTTGTAGAGTTACAAATCCACCTACGCTAACAATAACATACTACCCTAGACGTCTTATGACCAACCAATGCCACCAAGGTCAGTGCTGTGCTGATATAGAAAGATGTAACAATCCTTGCATCAGATGAAGTGTGTGTTGCGAATTAAATAAAGACGGTGAAAAAGTCTTGATCATTAAGCAGACTACCCATACTACTACAGAAGTAGTAACCATTTATCGAGACAGCTATCTACATGCTACTGAAAGGATAGGGTTTGTACATTTAACGGTAATCCACTTAACATTAGTTAAGATGTCTGTGTATTGCTTATTAGTAGATCTAGAATCAAGATCTCGATTTAGTTTAATTTAAATCACAACAAAACTACCAGCGTTTCGTGATAGCTGAGGTACATATTAAATATTTAACAACAGTAATTTTAAGTATCAATGACATAATTGTGGAATGTAATTTTTTTTAACATTAAGAGTAAGAGATCTGGATAAAATCACGATATAGCGTCGGAAATTATTTGGTAATGTTTGTTGAGTTTCGGTAAACTTTGATACTGTAAAGTGTAAACCATAGTTTATTTGGGGTTGACCGTTGAAATAAAATTTAAAATAAAGTCATGTGCATTTAATTAATGTTTTAACTTAATTTACAGTTTAATTGACAGAAAATTAGCTACAATTAGTAAATTTAAATATTATTAATAAAGTCGAGTGTAGCAATTAATGTTTTTTTAAGAAACCCAGAAAAAAATCTTGCAGAAGATTTGCGACAACTAGATCTAGTATAATAAATAAGACGATTGGATTAGATTTACTAAAGTTGAAGTACTAAGAAGAACTAGAATAATATTTAGTATTAGTGGCGTAGCTACCGTAAAGTAGCGTAAACAAGGTATAGGGGCCCAAGGCAAATAGGGGTCCTTTTCCCTCTTTAAAATTTTTACATTTGAATTTTAATATTTGTATAATAAAAATAATTTTAAAAAGAAAACGGAAATCCAGTTTCCTTTCTACTGTAGTCATAATTTAAAAAATCCAAAATAGGCCCTCAGATCTTTCTTACTGGGTAGGGGTGGGGGTTGCACAAGGCCCATCGGTATTAATAATAATATAGACATTGTTGCATTGTCGGGTAAGCTGTTGAGAGAATTAGCCTATAAACAAACTTGAACATTTGACTCTTTGTGAGATTGGCATCCGGTGCCCGCAAATTTATACGCATCTTTCAAACTCTATACCCCACCGCCACAAACCTGCACCCCCTTCCCCTCTCAACTCTCTGTCCTCACCTAAATTCCATCCATCCATGATTACAATTGAGCCTATTTTTAAAAATAAAAGCCGTCGGTAGTGTTTCACAACACGCTACGTCGAAAATATGTCAATGTTATTCTAGTTTTAACCTTAATCAAGATTTCTTTGTTGATCTAATTTATCTCTAATCAATATGCAGCTACTTAAAGATTTTTTTTGTCTGTCTTCTTGTCAATCGCCAAGAAACATTGGGAAGTCGTTTAGAATAATTCAGACAAACCTCAACTGACCGTGAAATTTCCTACTACAACCCCATACATGAGGAGCAGTGCCTCTCCCTTCGAAGAGAAGCCAGAAAGAAACTCTGACTCCTGCAAATTTTTCTGCCATTAATATTTTTTAATTTCGTTCGGAGAGCGGCCCCTTGACAGTAAGGCGGTTCTGTTTGCCACCAAGAGTTTCCCAGCGTCTTTCGTAGTGCCTGGGGTCAGTTAATTGGGTGTCCTACACAAGGGGTCAGGGTTACTGCTTAATTCAACGGTCAAACTGCACAGTTGCATCAGCTGGCCCCCGGGCTCACCCCGTGAGCTCTACGGCGCATACACTTGTTTTAATAGGGTTCGGCGTGGTCGAGTCGGTAAAGCTCATGGTTGCTAAACCGAAAAGTCTCGAATTCGAACCCTCGATGAGGCTCGTAAGCTGAGGACAGCCACTCTTCTAGGAGAGACATCTAGAAAAACAAACAACTGCTGCCTTGTAGTTTGTTCTTGGTTGGACAAAGGCTATGGAAGCAAATCCAAACAGAAAAGCAGGCTGAAATCGGAGTCAATGGCCTCAGTGGCGCATAACCAGTTGACACGTAACGCTTAATTGTGTTGGAGGCGTTGTCGAGTCAGCAAAAAGCTCATGGTTGATAAATTTGAACAAAGTCTCGAGTTCAAACCCACTGGCAGATAAATCTCGATCCCCTTCAACACTAATAATTAAGAACGAAGAAGAAAAAGAAAGACTTGTTTTAATGAGCGCCATGCCCTAGGGATACGGAGGGCTACTATAATCAATGACTAAATAAATCAAGCGGTGTCCTCCAACCGCCTCGGCAATAGTATACAGTTTAGCGCCCCAAGTTTCTCCATTATGATGCTGTTTTGAAACAAGTTGTAGATATGCCCTTTGGGTCAGTAACATCGCCATCCTAAGTATCGAACATACAGAAGTAGCAAAAATGGACTTCAAGGAACATATTAATCACTTTGCAAACGTATAAGGAAAAAAAATTAAATAAATCATGATCAACTTTATAAAAATGTGTATTCGGTTAGTGGCGTCACAAGGTTCGATATCACCTGGTGCGTTTAATGAGTGTCACCCCCACTCCATCAAACAATTTTGCATTTCGGGTTGAGTGTTACATCATTACCTTGATATTTTATTATTTAGGGGCGGCGAGGTCGAGTCGGTAAAGCTCATGGTTGCTAAACCGAAAAGTCTCGAGTTCGAACACTCGGGAGGCTCGTTAGCAGGGGACAGCCACTCTTCTAGGAGAGACAACTCCAAAATTAAACAACTGCTACCTTGTAGTTTGTTCTTGGTTGGACAAAGGCTATGGAAGCAAATCCAAAAAGAAAAGCAGGCTGAAATCGGAGTCAATGGCCCCAATGGCGCATAACCAGTTGACACGTAACGCTTAATTGTGTTGGAGGCGTGGTCGAGTCAGCAAAAAGCTCATGGTTGATAAATTTGAACAAAGTCTCGAGTTCAAACCCACTGGCAGATAAATCTCGATCGCCTTCAACACTAATAATTAAGAACGAAGAAGAAGAAGAAGATTATTTTAACTGAATAAAACATAGTTTCGACAGTAAATTTTACGAGTTTTCGTCATGGTGTCACGCCTAAATTGTGAGGCCCTTGTCTCGTGAAGCCACTATGTTAGGTTACTTAAAGGTTACAGGCTTACAGTTCATTTGTTAGCTTGTTTTTTCATAAAAGTAAGTGATATAAAATCAATGGTATTTTACGCTACGGGTACTACATAATATTACCGTATAAACACACAATTATGGACGTATAAAATACACAATTTACAGATTAACGTAGGGGCCCAATAATAATTTTTGCAAAGGGGCCCAAAAATCCTAGCTACGCCACTGTTTAGTATCAGCAATACTTAGCATATACACTTAAAATAATAAGAAATACAAAATAATTAGCAAACAGTAATTAAAATGCAAATAAAATCAATCCATGCACATTTTTAAACATTATGAATTGTATGTATTAAAAATAATATGGCGGCAAATAAATGATGGTTTACAGTACTTTCGGTAGTTTCCGGAACGGCTCGGCAGACTAGGCCATGGTTTTACTGTTTTTTTTACTGCTATACAATTCCGGAATAATAAAGGACACTATGTCGTGATTTTACCGAGATCTAAGCCTGATCTGTTGCCTCGCTATCAATGCTCTGACTCAAACCTTGATCTAGATCTATGTTCATGGCATATAGATCTAGGAAGAGAAATTGTTAAAAATGCTTTAAAATACCACCGTAATAAGTATATAGTATAACTCATTGTCATGTTAAGATGGAATCAACTCATGTAGCCCCAACTATAGGTAGCCTCAACTGTAGATAGCCAAACTGTAGGTAGCGAAAATTGTAGGTAGCCGAAACTGTTGGTAGCCAAAACAGAAGATAACAACTACAGGTAGCCACAACTATAGGTAGCCACAACTATAGGTAGCAAGAATAGTAATTGTAGATGACCTCAACTGTACGTAGCTAAACTGAAGGTAGCCGAAACTGTTGGTAGCCAAAATCGTATGTAGCCAAAATCGTATGAAGCCAAAATTATGGGTAGCCAAAATTATGGGTAGCCAAAATCATAGGTAATCGAAATTGTAGGTAGCCAAAATTGTAGGTAGCCAAAATCGTATGAAGCCAAAATTATGGGTAGCCAAGATTATGGATAGCCAAAATTATAGGTAGCCAAAATTGTATGTGGCCAAAATGGTAGGTAGCCAAAATCGTATGTAGCCAAAATTATGGGTAGCCAAAATTGTAGGTAGCCAAAACTGTATGAAGCCAAAATTATGGGTAGCCAAAATTGTATGTGGCCAAAATTGTAGGAAGATCAAACCAAAAGTTCTTTCAGTTTCGTCTTCACCGACCAGATCTTGTAATGCTAATCATTCTTATATGTTGGTACTTGATAATAATAAAAAACAAAGAGTTAAAAGAGTTCGTTTTCAAACTATCCTCAAAGGTCAGAAAGTATGAAATCCTAATGTTGACTGATGATTAAAATGAAAATTTTCTTCTGTGTTTTCTTTGTGAAAATTTTCCAAATTAGCAGTGCGACAGACTGATGGCCTCCCCCACCCCAACTTTGTCACACACCTAGCAGTGTGACGTTATGATCCCCTCCCCCATCTTGTCACACACATAGCAGAGCGATAGACTGATGCCCTCCCCCACCCCCACCTTGTCACACACCTAACAGTTTGACGTTCTGATCCCCACCCCAACCTTGTCACACGCCTAACTGTGAAGTTCTGATCCCCTCCCCCACCCCCAACTTGTCACACACCTAACAATATGACGTTCTGATCCCCACCCCCACCCCCACCTTGTCACACACCTAGCAGTGTGACGTTCTGATCCCCCCCCCCCCCCCACCCCCACCTTGTCACACACCTAACAATATGACGTTCTGATCCCCACACCCAACTTGTCACACACCTAACAGTGTGACGTTGTTTATAGGTGACCCCACTGTTGAGTTTTTGAAAAAAATAATTAATCATTTGATTGCACTGCAGCTGTTAATTAATCTCACAATAATTGTAAAGAAAGTATGTAGACCGATAGAATGATATATTGACAATAATTTATTTCACTATAATTGTAAAGAAAGTATGTAGACCGATAGACTGATATATTGACAATAATTTATTTCATTATATTTTTAAAGAAAGTATGTAGACCTATAGACTGATATATTGACAATAATTTATTTCATTATATTTGTAAAAAAAAAAGTATGTAGACCGATAGACTGATATATTGACAATAATTTATTTCATTATTTTTGTAAAAAAAAAGTATGTAGACCGATAGACTGATATGTTGGCAATAATTTATTTCATTATATTTTTAAAGAAAGTATGTAGACCGATAGACTGATATGTTGGCAATAATTTATTTCATTATATTTTTAAAGAAAGTATGTAGACCGATAGACTGATATGTTGGCAATAATTTCTAACACAAGCGATCAATAGCATGATACATTGAAACTGTGGGCCTGACTTTTGTTTGAAATATACTTCCCCTAGTCCATTTAGTCGATGTGACGCTCTACCGAAAGCCAAATGTCTAATGGATTTTTTCCCAAAGAAATAAAAGTAATCAAAATATGTAATTTTTTAAACTTTTTTTTCTAACTTTTCCCCTTCCTTCACCCAGCTAGATAATATCAATGTGACTTTTCGATTTATGAAAC